>NW_026571140.1:16552830-16590330 GCF_026225935.1 Boleophthalmus pectinirostris
TGTTATTTTGGTAACAGATTACTATGTCTCTGTGTTGGTGTAGATAATATGGTTGCAGAGTTGGAGAGTTTCACAGGTTCCATCCAGAGGGTGACTGGCTATGTTCGAATTCGCTATTCCAACACTTTGAGTTCCTTGGCCTTCCTTCGCAGCCTGAAAATCATCGATGGAGAAATGCTTATTGAAGAGTATGACCACACACACCAACCTCATTCTATCCTGTTACAGTCCTTGTTTTGACTGCCGTGGTACACCAGCTTGTTTGTTTTGAATTACAAAATGGTATAATCACCCAGTAGCACAAATCACTGTACGGTAAGTATACAGACCGAGGCAAATACGACGTCAATAATGGCAAATTTTCCATATGGCCTTGATTTGTGTAAACGCAACTGGGTTTTCATGGTCATAGCAAGACCTTCACTCCCCCTTGCCTCCCCTTACTTTGTTTGGAGAAATTATGTCTTCAAGGCCCAGTATTACATTCCTTCCAGCATGTTGTCTTCATTACTAAATATTCTTAGTAGAAATAAATAGTCATTAACATAGCAGGATTAATATTAAATTGGTATTCACTGGTGTTACCCTGGACATTAATAAGTCTTTGTTTCGATATCTAGCAAGTACGCATTCTATGCAATTGAGAATCAGCAGCTGCAATACCTGTGGGACTGGAAGAAGCACAACCTTACCATCAAAAATGGAAAGCTTTACATCAGAGGAAATCCCAAACTTTGCATGTCTGAGATCCGCAAGATGTGGAACAAGACAGGCATTCAGGACCACTTTGATGAGATCGGCTTCAGGAGCAATGGATACAGAGCAAGTTGTAAGGATCTGAGCACCCCACTCCACAGGTAGATGCACAAGTATAGCACCCTTCACTGTGTCTTCATGTCTTCTTTTAGGTGAAAGGTATACTTTGAGATTTAAGTCAAACAGCACAAGAAGTACAAAAATCAAACTTACGTGGCAGCGCTACCGCCCTCCAAAAGATTACAGAGATCTCATTAGTTTTATTGTCTACTATAAGGAAGCGTGAGTTGACATTCAATTAAAATAATAAATTTTAATGTAACTAATTTGTAATTTGTAATCTTAACTTTGTGTTCATATTCACATATATATTTTAGGCCCTATCAGAATATAACAGAGTATGAAGGACAGGATGGCTGTGGTTCAAACAGCTGGAATATGGTGGATGTAGAGCTGCGACAGGACAAGGACTCAGATCCTGGAGTTCTGCTCACCAACCTGAAGCCTTGGACGCAGTATGCCATCTTTGTCAAAGCCATCACACTTATGGTGGAAGACAAGCAGGGCCAAACAGCACCAAGTGCAAAAAGCAAAGTGGTCTACATCCGCACAAGCCCTGCAGGTAAACAAAACAAAGGATGCATCCTACACATATTTCTGTTGCTATATTTTGACTCTTCCCAAACAAATAAACAACTGAACAAAACTTCGCTTACAGGTAAATATCAAAAACATTTCTCAAGTAACAGTGTGCATATGACTTTTGTGTCCATCAGTGCCCTCAATGCCACAGGATGTTCGAGCCTACTCAAACTCTTCCACACAATTGGTTGTGAGGTGGTCACCACCTCTTTCACCAAATGGAAATCAGACCTACTACCTTGTCAGATGGCAACAACAAGCGGAGGACCGTGAACTGTATCAGCATAACTATTGCTCTAAAGGTATACACGCACAATCTTGAGCTCCTCATTAATGGTGAACCAACAAGAGAATTTTAAAGGAGCATGCTTTTTGACAAAATAACTAATGCAGATGAAAAGGTTAACAAGCTTAGTTTATATTTTGAAACATAACATGGAGAAGTTTAAATATCCCTTTATGTTGAGTAAAAGAGGCTTAATGCATATTTTTGATGAGTCCACAAACTTGTACCATAATACCTGGTTTTGTGTAGTATTACACTACTTCTTTACCAGCGTTTTAAAACTTTTTTTTTTTTCAGAGCTAAAAATTCCCATCAGGATTGCGGCTAAAGGGTTAGGAGACCAGGAAGAGGAGACCAAACCCACCAAGCCAGATACAGAAGGGCCTGAAAAAGGCCCTTGTTGCCCCTGTCCCAAGTCAGCTGAGGACCTGGAGGCAGAAGCTGCTGATGCTTCATACCGAAAAGTTTTTGAAAACTTTCTACATAATTCAATTTTTACACCAAGGTAAATGTAATTTTATTTGTAACTAACAACATGGATGTATTTTTGTATATATTGTGTATTTGCTCTTTTATAATACATAACATTTTTCCAGACCACCTGATCGCCGTCGCAGAGACCTGTTTGGAGTTGCTAACTCTACTCACTCACGTAGGAACCGAGTGAGCACAAACAGCAGCACAACCACTCCACTCCAGGGCGGCAGTAACAGCACGACTGTAGAGCCAGAACCAACCGAGCCGTTTGAATTCATGGAACAATCAGTGACTGAGCGTGAGCTCCAGATCTCTGGCCTGAGGCCTTTTACAGTTTACCGCATCGACATTCATGCCTGCAACCATCAAGTTCAGCGCTGCAGTGCTGCTGAGTTTGTCTTCTCCAGGACCAAGCCTGCAGGTTAGAGCAGAGATGATGCATATAAATTAGCGAATTGAGCATTAATATCTGCTAGGAAGCTATGGCTGAGTATAGGCCAAAGAAAACAAAAGTTCTGTACTGCATCTGCACAGACTGGATTTGGAAAAGATAATCAAAAACTTTGAGCTCACTGCCCTTAACAGCTACAAAATGTATCACTACACCTCATCAATGTGTGTCATTGTGTTTATTAATGTTCCAGAAACTGGTGAGAAATGTGATGTGAATGTCATGTGATTTTGAGTGTTGCAGCAAATCTACATTTACCTTAGAAGAGGTTTAGTAAATTTAACATACTGTATGTCCAATATATGTTCCATGTTAGCAAAGGTTTTAGATCCAATAATCCTGATATTCACTTTTTTCATGTATTCTTTTTTTTTTTTTAATTCTAGAAAAAGCAGATGACATCCCAGGACATATTTCTTGGGAAGGTCATGAGGATTCAGTGTTCCTCCGATGGCCAGAACCAGCTCACCCAAACGGTCTTATTCTTATGTATGAGATCAAGTTCAAGCAGACTTCTGAGGTATTTATTTAATTTGTGTAGGTAGTAACAACCAATAGGTATTTTGGTGCACTATACATAAATTCTTGCTTATTTTCCTTTAGACTGAAAAGCACGAATGTGTCTCTGGGCGGATGTTTCAAGCACAAAGGGGTTTTAAGCTGTCCAATCTTAGCCCAGGCAACTATTCTGTACGGATAAGAGCCACATCTTTAGCCGGCAATGGATCTTGGACACAAATTATGGATTTTTATGTTGCTGAACGTAAGTTACCCTCCTCACCTTCTAATGGTATTTGACTTGATTTTATTTATTTTTTGCTAAATGGCAATGTTTTTCTCAACAGGATATGAAAATGTTATCTACACTATGATCTTTGTTCCCATCACTGTTTTACTATTCATTGGTCTTCTGGCTGCTTTGCTGGTTTTACAATACAAGAAAAGGTATAGGGCTTTAGCTGTGAATTTGCTAAATTTGGGATAGGTTAAAGACAGACCTCAAAAAACAGACAATTAAAATATCTTGTTGTTTTATTCAGAAATAGTGACCGACTTGGTAATGGAGTTCTATATGCATCAGTCAATCCTGAATACTTCAGTGCAGCAGAGAGTGAGTATTTATGATACATGTAGTGTATATTGCTGCATGTTTGTAAAGGAAACGTAATGATTTATTTATCCTGTTTTTCCCAGTGTATGTACCAGATGAATGGGAGGTGCCCCGGGAGAAGATCACCTTAAACCGGGAGCTTGGCCAAGGCTCATTCGGCATGGTGTATGAAGGTTTAGCCAAGGGGGTTGTCAAGGATGAAACAGAGACTCGTGTTGCTATTAAAACTGTGAACGAATCAGCAAGTATGAGGGAGAGAATAGAGTTTCTCAATGAGGCCTCTGTCATGAAGGAGTTCAACTGTCATCATGTGGTGAGTTTCATTAAATTTTAGATCATAACATTTCTCTCATGTTTACTATATTCTTGTACTAGTTTGCATACTAAAATGTAATTTTGCTCTTTTGGAAAAGGTTCGACTACTTGGTGTTGTTTCTCAAGGCCAGCCCACTTTGGTCATTATGGAACTAATGACAAGAGGTGACTTGAAGAGCTACCTACGCTCTCTTCGACCAAAGGAGGTATTGTTGAATAATTTTCTCCCAAATGTAACATTCTGTTTTAAAATTATGTATAAGAACTTTTGTATCAAGCTTGAACTGTGTTTGCATCTCAGCAGCAGTGGTCAAGCTTGTCGCTTCCCCCACTGAAGAAGATGCTTCAGATGGCAGGGCAAATTGCAGATGGCATGGCTTACCTTAATGCCAACAAGTTTGTCCACAGAGACCTAGCTGCAAGGAATTGCATGGTGGCTGAGGACTTCACTGTTAAAATTGGAGGTAAAGTCATGAGGCACTGCTGAGAATATGTCCATGCCATGTGATACAAGAAGAATGTGTTAAGCTTAGTTTTTGTGCATATATGGCCCGAATTCAAGTACACACAAGGTCTCATAGACTGACACGTTAAACTACTTAATTAATACCATAGCCCTAACATCTTAATTAAGTAGTTGGTAAGTCTGAATAATTTTATAAACTTAATTCATTATGAATTAAGTATTTGTTCATGCTTTATTAAGGCTGTGATTGTGATTATTATAATGTGGTACAAAGATTGTTTGAACACCTCACATATGGTTAACATTTGTAACTAAATGTATCTTGTTGTGAATACTACATCAGCATTTTATATGCCTTTTTTCTGACTAGACTTCGGCATGACCAGAGACATTTATGAGACAGACTACTATCGCAAAGGTGGCAAAGGTTTGCTCCCTGTCCGCTGGATGTCCCCAGAGTCCCTGAAGGATGGAGTGTTTACCACATACTCCGATGTCTGGTAAGAGCCTGTGTGTTTATTTGAATAAACTGTCTTGACTCTTTAATAAATAGAGTCATTCATTATGAGCTGTGTGTGTGTTCCAGGTCATTTGGAGTTGTCTTGTGGGAGATTGCTACTTTAGCCGAACAGCCTTACCAAGGTCTGTCCAATGAGCAGGTCCTACGCTTTGTCATGGAGGGAGGGCTGCTGGAGAAACCACAGAACTGCCCTGACATGCTGTAAGAATGGAAGTTATTTATTCAAACAAATATAAGGTAGTATGTTGATTTTCTGAATGAAATAAACATGTACAATTGCGTCTGTGAAAATGAAACATTTGAAGTTCTTAATGCATAATTTGTTTGTCACTAATTAATACTTCAAATGAATGTCTAGTTTTGATACTAGTCTTAAATATCAATACTGAAAAGAATCCCCTACATGGTAAAATGGTAAATGGTCACGTTTTTCTATAGCACTTTTCCACCTTCAAGGCATTCAAAGCGCTTTACAACAAAGAACCCTTCACCCATTCACACACACATTCACACACCAGTGTACGCAGACACTGTAGGCAAGGTCGGTTAAGTGTCTTGCCCAAGGACACAACGACAGCATTCATCTGTGGGAGCTGGAATCACACCAGCCAACCGGTGGGTCAGTGGATCTGACTGCTCAACCTGTGATGTGTTTTTTTTTTTTTATGTCGAGATCTGGAATCGAACCGCCAACCTTCAGATCAGTGGGCTGAACTGAACTACTGCCGCTCGTACATAGGCACAAAATTAGACATTTTCTGAATAGTTTATGAAACCACTATAACATCACATGGTAATATTAAAGAAACTACTAGTATCCTGAAGCCTGAATTACATTTTGTTGCCTAAAAAGTGTGAGATTCAAATTTTGGTGTTGTGACAACGCAACATTCATTATGCTTAATTTGTTTGTGTAGGTTTGAGCTGATGCGGATGTGTTGGCAGTACAACCCCAAGATGCGCCCGTCATTTGTGGAAATCATCAACAGTGTAAAAGACGAGCTTGAACCTTCGTTCAAGGAGGCCAGCTTCTTCTACAGCGCGGACAACAAACCTGTAGACACCCCACAGCACCATCTGGAAAACTTGGATGATATGGACCACATAGACGAGGTACCTTTGGACCCTACGTCTTCAACAAAGTCCCAGCAGACTCCAACCTGCCCACAGACTCCTCCTTCCCCCAGCACACAGGCCCCACCAGGCCCATCATTAACTAATAGCCCCCCCTCATCCCCCTGTACATCCACTTCTACCACGGACAAGCAGAACCCCAGTCAGCAGGCAGCCAATGGACTGTCAGGGGCAAGCACGGGACTCGGCGCGGGCGTGGGGGTTCAGCCGATGAGACCATCCCTAGATGAACTCCCACCTTATGCTCACATGAATGGAGGGCGCAAAAATGAACGTGCCATGCCCCTCCCCCAGTCCTCTGCCTGCTGATTGGACCACCTCAGCACCCACAGCAAACCTGCCATGGTCTGTTGTGCAGAACGTTATGTCTCACAGGAGTGGAACAATGTCTGAGTACAAGGACTCAAGCGCCGACCTATGCTACAGCGATAAACATCAAATTAGGCCATGCTCTACTGAACATTCACAAACTTGTTCGAAATCCTTTGGTTTCTACCAGCTGGTTGTTAAATATGACTCTCTTGCTTTTCTGTAAAAATATATATAATAATAATTTAAAAAAGCAAGAAAATAATTTAGGGAAAGATGGCTGAACATATTTTGTAAGTTGATGGTTGTAACTTTTATATGTATTTTCAATGAGGAAAATGTGTAAGCCTTTGTCAGTGACTGGTGATTGCCTTTAGAGGGGCATTTTGGTGACTTTTTAGCATATCTAATGAAGAAGCACTTAAAAGGTCAGCTTTTTTGTCAGTTCGTACTCTTGTTTCTCTGCCTAAAGCCAGCTCAGCAACTCATGGGCTAGAGTTCATATCTAGGGAGGGACATGTTAAACCTGCCAAATTTTCTGTCAGATGTGTATATTTTTATTTTCTATATTCTTGCTGATTCTTCAACACTCCAGACTGAAAGTTACAAGTACTTAGAGCTGCTAAGATAAACTGTCTTTATTAAAGCGTTTATTGCCCTCTTCAGCTCCAAACCACTGCTTTTTCAACTAGTAAAACGACCTCCTCAATTATTGATATCAATCTTATCACAAAGTGCTGAAGCTTGAGTCTTAACGTCAGTAAAGCGAGAAAAAACACAAAATGTGCATGGACTGCAGAGGGAAGGTCATAAAGTTCAAAACTTGGAAGAATAAACTTAAACTTGTACCAGTTTGCGGCATTTACCTAGGAACAGAAACCTGTAGGCTTCTCTTTCGTCATTAATATTTCCAATTTTAACTAATACCAGTGGTTGTCACTTTTCTACAGTTGAAGACATTCATCATGTACAAAAAGCTGCTATTCCTTATTTTCTGTAGTGGTTTTCATAGAGTTTAACAGAATATGTAAAGAAAAAATCTTTCAGGTTTTGTCTTTCCACTACAGCCCATTTTTCTTTTAATTGTGTGAAGTGTATCTGAGTTGGTTCAGTTTTTGTTTGTAAGGTATAGCAATTTGCCTTTTTGTGTCAAACCTGGAATATCCACCCGTCTGACTGGAAGAGGCTGATGACCTCAGTGTCATCAGTGTCATGTCTTCTCACAGAAAGCCTCTCCCTCTGTCCTCTGCAGCTCTCCCACCAATCAGGACTGGGGGTTCACTTTAATCAACGGAGGTCAGAGGTCAGGCATTGCTGCTGAGTTCCAACTAAATCTCAGGTCAAGAATATGAGACAAATCCTTTTCTAGTTACGTTTTATGTGTTGATGTACCTCTCATTTTCACACAAAGAAAAAATTAGAGCAGTCATATCTTTATAACCACAAGGGGTCACTATAGGCCTAATAAGCGAGTACTAAAGGACATGCAATTTGATACTTTTATACTATTAAGTTATAAATTGCAGCACTTTTTGTTTGCTGCTGTTATTGGGTATTTTTATTTGGTAAAAATATTTAACACAGGCACTTGAATAAACAAAAGAATAAAAAAAAATGTTAGCCCAGTAAAATATGTTCCCTTAAACAATTTTTTGCTACTTTATTGAAAGTAAATGCTACAAAATTTAATTATCAGGGCGCATACATCTCAGTAAGTAACATTTGGAATTGTTTATGTTTGCAAGTCATTGTTGACAACTCCACCATTTTAACATCTTTTTTTTATTTTTTTGGAATTTCAACATATGTTGTGGAGAACCTTTGATTTTCAACCATCCATCTACCTCACTCTCCCCCAGTTTATATGTTTAAAGGGTCATCTCATCTGTTTTCTGGCTGCAATTATACTACAGAACCACCAAATGCTGACATAATGGTCAAATTCAAACCACAAACCATGCCATCCTGAGGCTGAGAAAGACAAAAGGCAAAGTTTGGGTTGAAGTAGTTTGTTGTTATTTTATCTGGTCATGTACTACTTACTTTCTGTATAAAACGCAGGACATTGTGCATATTTTCTAAACCAGCTCCATTGGAACTATGCGTTTTTAACAACTCCTTTCACAGACACTCTTTATTCCCATACATTTCTGTGGCCTTGAAAAATTGTACTTGTTTCTCATCTGTAATGAGCAAAGCCATGTAAAGGTTCAGGTAGAAAAGAGGCTTTCATGAGTAGACAACATCTGGTTCCAGTTGAGCTCTTTGATTTCCAGGGACATGTGGCCTGTAAGCTTACTAATTATGTTGTTCAAACACTGCAAAAACATTTCTGGTAACCCAGGAACTGGTTTATGATGTGTTGTATTTTACACATATTTATTGCTACTTCATTTTGTTAGTTAATGGCAGTTCAGTGCTAGTGCCTATACCTGTTGCCATAGCTTTCCAAAGACAAGGCATTCCAAACTCTGCTATTTTATGAGTCTCCTTCCTCCCCTATGAAGGCAGGTTATAGCTTCCTGTAAAGGACTGTTAGTGATTTAGCCATGGCCTCCTGCAGATACACTGATAGGCTGTGCTCTGGATGGAGTAAAGAGTGTTTGTGGTCTGATTTTTGCCTCACATCATACCACTGGAATGCCATACTAAGTGGACAGCTATTCGAACAAACTGTTTCTATTATTTGTTACATTGCAAATTTGTTACCAAGGTTTGATGTATGTAAATTATTCATAGCCTTCTGACACTTGGCATTTTTTAAATTAACTGTTGGACTGATTTTTTTTTCTTCTCTTTTGTATATGCAGTTGTAAATTTTCCTTATTATGAAAATCTTATAAATACTGGGGGGAATATTGGCTGAGAGGAAAGAGAATGTTTTCTTGTTCTTTTTTCTACACAGAATTACAATGAATAAAAAAATATATGCAAGCTGTTGTGCATTATTGAATTGCGTTTTAGAATTTTGCTAAGCAAAGAAAGGCTATTTAATGAGCAGAAGGTAAACCCTGCAGTTACAGGTGCTGCAGATCGTGATCTATGTCCAGGTTGTTTCTCACTGCTCCTGTCAGGTTGTCTAGCTGAACTGTAAAAGGTGGGTCAAATGTATATCCATTAATATTTATAATTAATAATTTAATATTATGTAGTTCTTACCTTGAAATATGTTTTGTTTGATTTTAAGTTATTACAGTGTTGAAAAGACTGATAGTCTTTCTTGGTATCACATACCGACTGCCGACGCGTAGTGGCAGTATTGAGGCGAGCTGCGCATGCGTATTTTGTCCAATGCCCTTTCACCAGGACGTAATCATGACGTCAAGCGTTGTTTACGGTGTGACTGCTGCTACTACAGTTTTGCCTTTCTTGTATTTTATGAACTCCGCTTTTATTGGGAACTCGAAACAGACATGTTGAAAATTATTTGAAAAGAACTTTAAGGTACTAAATGTAAATTTTCGAGCTAGTCTACAAGTCTACTACAATTTAATTCATTCGTTGTTTGTCTGAGAGTAGGATCGTACCTAGGGTGTTTTAGCGTTTGATTGAATTAATACTATGCTAATCATTCTACTAACAGCTGTGATGCCCTGGTAAAAGGACCAGACCTTCTTTTCTTCAAGTGGAGGATAATTTTAGAAGAAGATGGCAACTGAACTCCATGAAACCATATGCATGGCAAAGCAAGAAAGACACAAAAACCTTTTTTTAAACTATAAGAACTTGAACATTTTTCCAGTTGAATTGCTTAAAGATGAAGGCCTTCAATTTCTTGAGAGACTATATATGAAGAGGAATTCACTTACTACACTGGTAAGTAAGCATCTTTCATTCAATACTGCATCAGTGCAACCTGTAGCCATTGTGTATTATTCTGTTTTTAGCCTGATAATCTTGCACAGAAGCTTCCAAATCTAATCGAACTGTAAGTGGAAGTACTGTAATATTGTACAGGTGTCATTACATTGGATCTCTAATATGCACAATTCTATGCCTTTGTAAGGTATCTACACTCAAATAATATAGTTATCATCCCAGAAGGTAAGTGGATATGTTCATGCATTTAAAAAGACATTACCAGCAACTGTCACCCTTGTTTATATAAACTTGTTGAGAATAATGAAATATGTTGTCTGTTCTCAAGCAATTGGAAACTTGGCAAGACTGCAGTCACTGGATTTGAGCAACAATGCTCTTCAGATGCTTTGTCCAGAAATTGGCCGATTGAGATCTTTAAGGCATCTGCGACTGTCCAATAACCAGCTAAAATGCCTTCCTTCAGGTATCACCTGGATTATTATTACATGTGTATATGTAACCTTTCAGCAAAATTTTGCACTAATCAATGGGCAATGTCTTTGTGCATTAGTAACATTTACTCTACATCTTATATTTTTTAGAGATAGGTGACCTACAGGAACTTGAGACTCTGGATGTGTCCATGAACCAGCTAATCTCCTTGCCTGACAAACTGCACCATTGTCTATCACTTCAGAATCTCACAGCAGACCACAACCACCTAAGACATGTTCCCCGGCAGCTCTGCTGGCTACATCGCCTCAACCAGCTTTCAATGGCTGCTAACAGACTCAACTTTCTTCCACTTGGTTTGTAATGTGTATTCTTCCTAATTATGCTGCTAGGCATAACACTTAAAATACTTGTGTCACAAAGGGAATTCTTCATAAAATCCTACAATATTATTGTGTTACCAAAGAGAAGGAGAAATGCTGAAAGATTAATACATGTTTATTTCAGATTTAGGCCGGTCCCGGGAACTGCAGTTTGTGTTTGTTGACCACAATTCAGATCTGAAAGGTCTTCCCTCCTACCTTTACAACAAGGTTATTGGCTGCAGCGGGTAATAAACTATAGTAGTTTGCATTAAAAACATGCATTCAATAGTTCAGTTTATAAACTCACTGAGTGAATGTGTGTTTTAGGTGCGGAGTTTCTACTCAAGTACAGGAAGAAGGTACAAATGACACACTGGGAGCACTACCCGCTGAAGTAAAGGTTGTAGGCTCAAGGTCAGGTACTGTGGTTCCCTTGGAGGAGCTTGCCTTACGGACCTTGAACCGTGTCTACCACCACAGGTTACCAGGTGAGCAAAGTCTGTGCTGCATTGATTTTATATTTGTTTCCGGTCTGATGTTATCCCCAATCATTATTTGTAGATCTGCAACTTCTGCCTAACATGACATTGCCTAAGAGTCTCCTGGACCTGCTGCAGTTTCCTCTGGGCCACTGTCACCGCTGTAGCCAAGCCATGTTTACCATCATTTACCCCAAACTGTTCCCCCTCAGAGATACAGCACTGGCAGGAGTGCATCGCAGGTTTGAAGACACTTATTTATAAATTATAAACCAGACATATACAGAATTTTGTTGCTTATTTAGCATGTTTATCTGATACACTGTCAGACCTAGGCTTGGTTTAAAGGTGCACTATGTAATTTTTATAGTGGGCAATATAGTGGGGAGTCCATTACCTTCTATGTCCAAAGGTCTGATATGCAACTTGAACTAATGGCTGACACTTTGTTGTCTCTATAGAAATATTTTTATTTTATTTGACCTTTATTTAACCAGGAGGTCCAACTGAGATTCAGAATCTCTTTTTCAAGAGAGAAGTAGTTAAGTTTAATGCCACACAGGCATTGGAACATAGGCAATTCCGAGGAGGTGGCAGACTATCCACGAGAAAATTAACATAGCGTGCCTTTAAGCTGCATCCTAAACGTGTTGTGAAACAGCAAAAATTCTAACTTTGTTATGTTCTTTATTTTTATTCTTATTTTTTTAGGACAACAGTGAGCTTTGTAGCCTATTGCTGTTCTAGTCAATGCCTTCGGACCTTTGACCTTCAGGGATGACCTAGTTTACTTTCAAGAGAAATTCTGCTCTGAAAAATTACTTCTACTGGAACATGGCAAATGAAGATATTCAACCTATGTGACAGTTTGCAAGAGCTGACACTAACATTTCCAAAAAACATAACCACAGTTCATAAGTTAACCAGAAAACTATGCTACTATTATTTAATTGGATCAGTGCTTTTCAACATACTTGCATAATGCATAATTTGACACTTTTCTTCACATAGTGAATCTTTCACAAGCATGTAATAACAGCAAATGTATTGATATTGAGGGGTACAATTTGTTGCTCAGATATGACACTTCAAAACAATAATTGACCAATGTGTTTAAAACTGACAGCATTTTTATTTGCACTGAATCAGTATGGATATTTGCTACTTTAGTGACAGGAATGCTTTTTAATTATTGAGAAAAGAAAAAAATACATTGGCAGTGAAGTCAGTGATGACAGAAGCCTGACTGTTTGTTTTATAACAGAAGTCTGTTAGCATTTTTACTGTTGTAAATTATCATATGTGTTGGTTAACTGAGGTAAATATTTACCAATGTTCCACTGTGTTTGTTATTTTTCTATTCTAAGTTAAAGGTGCTCTATGGACACTAGTGGTTTGCCTGAAATCTGCCATAGTATGGTATTAATAAGATATTTATCTAGCATTTATTTCACTATGGATGTTTTTAGTGCCCAAAAATACCTTTAACAAGTCTTTGCTTACTGTGGGCAGAGTGTCTCTCCCCAAATCTGACCTTTAACTTGTCTTCATGGTGCCACGTTTGTTTCTCGATGGGGCGAAGTTTAATGCCGTATTGTATAGTATTTTAATCTTGGCAAAGCAATAACCAAATAGCCTGAATTTGCAGACCAAGGTCTCAATGCATCCTTTGTCAGACTTTTAAATGTAGAAAGTGATTACTAATTTCTTTGTGCTCCATGTATTATATCTGCCACTTGATGTTTTCAGCTTTCTTAGAGGGTGATCTCTAGAGTGACAATGCACACAGTTAGAGAGCAGAGAAATCACTTGGAGAATTGTTGGATATAAAAAGGTTGAATTATAAATCTTCTCCATTACTAGAATCGATGTTTCAACCATTACCGTGTTCTTGTCTCACTGATGATTCAACCTTCTGTTGGCCCAGTGGGACTATCGTATCTCCACTGAGTACACACACAAGGTGCATGTTCTGCATGCGCTCATGGAAACAAAGGCAAAGCGTTCACACATGAATAAAGGTCAGATAAAAAAGGAGAGGCCAGACCCAAAACAGAAATTAATCTTCTATCCTGTTCATGCAACTCCATTTTGTTCACATGGATCATGCTTTGGTGTATATGATTGATGCCTACAATTTCTGTCTTGCATAGTAAGTAGTTCCAATAGTGAACTGAATAACTCTTAAAGACTGAATACATGCAATGTTTATTTTTTGGTTTTGTTTTGCAGTTGCGTTTGTGTTAAGCATAAATTTACACACAATAATTAGATTCTGCTCAGCAAGGAACTGCTAATGCTAATGAGTTTGAACAGATAATTATCACCAAAAAGTTCCGACACTATTTGACCAAGCGTTTCTTTTCAAATCCTCAAACGCTGACACATTTAAAATTACAGGCATAACTGGGACATGTCTTTAGGCTATTTGAATTGCCGATGAAGTGTATTACTGTTTCATTTATAATAAATAAAATAAGGAACTAAGTGGGAGTGGAAAGCAGGTGCATGGGATGGGTTTCTGAAGAGCTCTCCGTGTAATCCTCCGGGACGTCAGAGGGCGCGGCCATTTTATGTTTACAAGGGACTTTAGTGAGGCGGAAGTTGTGAGATCAGAATGTCAAATTAAAAGGTGAGACATAGGAGCAAAGAGCTCGGGCATTAATTGTTTTACGATATGCATTTAGGCATGATTATTTGCAGTCATTTCTGCCAGAATGTTAAAGTTTAAAAGTTTAAACTGCACGAGAAACTCAATCTTTTATGACTCATCTTTGTTTTAGTTTTGTAACATGAGAGCTTAAAAAGGAAAGTTCTCCCTTATTTTTGTACAGGAAATGTGGAGCGCGTACGCCACTGTTAGTTTTACGCCTGAAGGGGGACAGGGCGGAGTGTTTTCACCGCGATCAGTGCTGCTGAAGGGAGCCAGGGACAGACTGGTTCTTCACTCACCCCTTTAACACGAGAAAAATCCTCTAAAAGAAGAAACAAGTTTACAACGAAAGAGCAGTTCCTGGTGAGTCTTATTCAAACCATCATTTATACTACTACTTAAATTACTAACTTCAAATTATAACAACCATACAGTTTTATCTGAAATACGTACTTAACGGACTACTTAATAAGTTCAACACAGTTCATGTAGGTTAAACAAGTTTTTACCAACTTGTTTTCTTTTGTAAGGGGAAGTTTATTCTTAAGTTGATTTAGAAAGAACTGATACGAAGTCGTGATCAGATCAGCACCGCGGACAGCTCCGGAGCGCTTTGGGCTTCTTAAGCGAGTCTGTAGGAAACCAGAGACAGAAAAACAGACAGGCAAATATTTACATTTTCATTTATAACACATGTTATATTACAGTGGAAAAATATTTATGAAGTAGCTAACTGTAGTGTTCTGTGCAGTTTGCTGCCTGTATTTCTCTTACTGGATGCTCAGCACAGACTTTGGCTGTTATTACAAATGTTTGACTTTGTGGTTGAGGTTTTGAATCACAGGCAATCAGTTGTAGTGTTTGTCAAAGTACTAAAAGCTTATTGTCCCTCTGCATACAGGAAGGAGGTACAGCAATATGACATCTTTATATATAGATGCTATTTTCAGAGTGAGTTTATAGTTCAAATTGTAGTTATGTACATTCTTCATGGTATTTATTAATGATTTATTGCAAGTAATTTGGTTCAGCTTGACCCTATCTAAATGTCAGTCAGGACAAAGAGCTCAGGAGTCTCTTAAGCAGATCAACACGTGTCTCTGCCTGTCCTGTCTTTGTGTGGCACCATGGTGATGTTTGTAAAACAGTTGTACCAATTAATACTTACTGGGCCCAGTTTCCTTCTACATCTCTTTTGCATCAAGAGTATTCTCATGAAATAAGTTCCTTCAGCCCCTGTAAACCCATCCACAACTGCTTTGGCTCAAAATATGCTGTCCTATAACCAGCCTCATAATGCCCTATGCTGCTATCACACATTTATTCATGCACATTTTCTACAACCTTTTTTCTCATGCTCCATCTGATAATTATCTCTAAAAGTGCCAGATGGTTGACTGGCATCATCTCCAGATTTGCTGCCTAAAACACACAGCAATAGCAACTGCTGGGAACTTTGTGCACAGATTTGTTTTTGGAAACCTGAAACCTGCATGTCACTGCTTATTTATTTATTTTTTTCCTTTTGAAGGTAGCAAACTAGATATGCCAGAGCGTGTCAGTCAATCATGCATCCGAGTTGTTCACTTCACAAGATACACATGCATTTTACTCACACTTGCAGTCATCTTACAAGGATGTGCTGTGACTTCCCATCGCCTTTGGACTTGGAATATCTCTACATCTTCCTCCAGTCTTTAGACCAAAGCGACATCTCTGCTTCCCTGACTAAGCCTCCCCTTCCCCCCAGCGTAGACACACACACATATCTATATATCCAATTCCTCAGCTCTTTTGACCAGGCACATCATATCAGAGAACTCTTCGGAAATGGAGAACTGGTCTACGCTTATCGATCAGGGCCCAGGGGCAGATAGACTGTAATTTGAGGCTGATATACTAGCTCTGGTCTATAGATGTGTTATGTCCATAGAAGGATAAGTTCTATTTAGACAACACTAGAGGTCATAAGAAGGATTTAAAGACAGCACACAGTCTACGTGTCTTACCTACAATTAGGGGTGACAGTTAGAGGTGATAAATGAAAAATAAAATAAAAAAATCATATAACAATTTTCTATAGAAAGATTACGGTTGGGATCAGTAGGTATCTTTATATAGCTTATTAAGACATAACGTATCTACTGCTAAATCTGCTTTTGAGAGTTAACACTTCACTGTGATTTGGTAAATCCAGGGTGGTGGGGAAAAACTGTGTTTGGGCATAATGCTGCATGAAACAGAAACAAAATGATAATATCAAAAAGTAGCAGGTATCAGATCACATTAACATTTTTAGTGCCATATCACCTCACATTACCTACAATGCTTTATTGCAAAGTAGTAAAAATATTTTTTTAGTTCTGTTTTTCAGATTTTTTTGGTTACCTTGTATTTTAAAACACAAGAAGACTGATGCCTCCATACAATGCATGTTTGTTGAAACAGTGACAATGCTCGACCTGCATAAAAATTCCTGATAACAAAATACATAATAAATGTGTTCTTCCTGAAGTAACTTAATAAAGTATTTAATTTATTTAATACTGTTTATTGCCATTTTTAATCATTATGCAAAATAACCAGTATTACTTTTAAATGTTTGTTGCAAGAGTGATTCATAATGCATAGTACAGGTTGTTTTTAGGCTCTGAGGGGAGCATTTTAGACCATGAGGTGGCCACCATAGTCTTCACTGGGAAACAATAGCTTGTGCAATCAGTAACTAATTATCAAACAAAACAATTGATTTCTAATGTATTCTCTCATCCTTCGTTTGCAGCTATAGTTCTTAATTTTTACCTTATCTTATTTCCTGTTACAATACACCCTCCCCATACATAGTTTAAAGTGAACAGCATGTACACTGCTTGAGGATGACAGGTGTCCATTTGAATGTGCGCAAGAGGAGAAGAGGAGCAAAGGAACACATGCAGTAAACGTGGGAGTGTTGTGTGTGTGTGTGCTGCTCAGAGCCTGAACGACAGCAAAAAGAAAGAAAGAAAGGCGCATGTAAGAAGCAGGCCAAGTAAAAAGCAGGCCAAAGTGCATTATGTAAGTGAGGCATAACCATGAGTGTGTGTGTGCATGTGTGTATTTTGTGTCTGCCATACAAATTAATCCTGGCTTTATCCTCAGTGAATGGGACAGTGGAGCTTTGCGGTGATTATCCTGCAGGCTTCAGATGATTGCTTTGAATCCCATGCTTGTCCACCTCAAAATTGTCTTATTGTTTTGTCAAAATAGTTCATTTTGACTGCTGTTTGCAATGCATTCATAATGCATTAAGCGTCTGATGTGTTCATCTGATTTGCCAGCGTGTCCTCCTGTCCTGTCTTCAACCCCCCCACCACCTCTCTGGGATTATATAACGCAGAAATGTCAGAATAGTAATCTGCTCCATCATTTCTTCTCAGATGGGATGTGAAAACAAAAATGGTCGACTACCAGGAACTATTTGTTTTGGTGTGAGTTGCAGTGGAAAGGTGTTAAAATTCTAGCGGAGCATCCTGATTGGTGCTCGCCAGGTGGCCAGAGGTGTGAACCGGACTTGTTCTGTTAGTTCTTGAGTGTCTTTGCATACTGCTTCTTCAGGGAATTAAAATGTTTGGTCAAGTGAAACAGAATACATCAATGTTTTTTTTCTTTGTCATCTTTGTGTAATATTTTTCTTGTTATTTTCCGCAGCAGATTTCTCCCCGCGTGTCCGTCCTGTCTCTCCGTAGGGAATGTTTTAATTCAGTAAGGCCATATTGTCACGGCAGGCAGAACTGTGGGCCAAAAACAGCACAGTGTGAGCCTTGTTGCTCCATTCACACTTGCTTAACAAGAATGAACCTTGATAAACAAGACATGACATACAAACCCAACAAGCAGGCTGACACATGAATATTACTATCACAGTTACAAGGGACGCTCCTGCTTGTTACCATGGAAATGTGATCGCTTTGCCTGGAATGTTCCACAGTATGTCACATCTGTCATCACCATGGAGACAAGCAGGTGACACAGCCAGGCCAAGTTTTTAAAAAAAAATGTTTAATGCTATAATGAGGAACATTCTAGGCAAAGTGATTACATATTCATAATACAAATTACATAGTGCACCTGTCAGGTAGAAGGTAATAGTTACCTTTAGTTATAGTATGAAGTTTTATTCCTGTAATTTATAATAATATATATGTTATGTATTTATTTTATTGTAGGCCATTATTGTCTTATAATTCTTTCAATAGTCCAATTATAAGGAAGAGTCATAGGTATACTATTTGAAAGCAACGATAGACAATGTCTGACATTCTTGGCATATTATAATTAACTGATGCCAGGCTGGACTGTACAGTGCAATAAAATTCTGTTACAACTTCTTTTATTAATTACTAACTTAATAACTACACCAACTGACTCTGGTGGTGTACATTCATTATATTAGGACCATTGCAGACAACTGTGTTCTGAGTTGCATTCCTGTGTAGTGCAGCCAGGCGAAAGGCAGTGCTGTCTGAATGGTTTAGCCCTCCAGCTCACATCAGGCTTTGTAGGTTGGCACATCTTGCTGGAATAATGCATGTAGGTCAACATGGAGCTACTGTACTGCATGTACCTGTGCATAGCAGTGTGAAAGTTGCACTTAATATGAACATTTATCAGCTCGAAATGAAATAGCATTACTGTCTGAAAAAATTGGGTTGTTTTTTGGAGCCGATTAATTTGTTCTGCAGTTTGCACACTGGCAGCACCTATTGTTCAAAGGTCACTACCTTCAAGTGTGGCATGCCTGTTCAATTTACCATCATCTATACCACTGTTTAAAGCTGGGAAATGGGTTTTGTTCCCAAAGCTCGATGAATAAATACAGGTTGACTTTGCTGGAGAAAGACTGACAGAAATAGTGATTCCATTTAAGCCAAAACAGCATGTAAGTTTCTTCTGTAATACTTCCAGGTTTGAAGATAATGCGTTTGTGTCACTCCATTAAACGTGATATGATAGACCTCCAAGTAACAGTATCAACCAAAAGAAAAGCAGTAGAAAATATCTTCCACAGCACATGGCCTGATACCTGATCCCTGTCTGCAGTGATACATGGAGCATCAGCATGTTCCTGAGAGTCCTTATTATATATGACAGCTTCTGTGCATTGCCCCCTCCGCTGCATCAACGTGACCCAGCAATAATTATAGGCTTGTGTTGTCTTTATAGCACTGTATAATTACACCAGCGTAGACAACAGGTCTCCACCCACACTGAAAAAAAAAAAAAAAAAAAATATATATATATATATATATATATATATATATATATATATACAAATATAGTGATTAAATATATCATTCTTTCTAAGTTATTCAAAATGATTTGAATGGAAAACATATTGTAAGAAGGCAATAACTGTTTGTATTGTATTATAACTTGGAGTCTATTTAAATTTGTAGAGGCTTCCCCACTTAGGGAATTCTATTTGACCTATCCTTCATTGTTGTTGTGCAACTTGTTCGGAGCAGTGTTCACCACAGTACAGTACAGTCCATCTGTAGATCTTGGAAAAATGCTTGGTCAGGACTACCATAGTATGAGACTTTTTACTTATGTGTTTGCCATTCATTCATTCATTAATTTATGCCTGTTTACATGCTCTCTGCTAATAGGTAATTAACTAATGATGTGGTTGTGTCTTCATTGTGGGTAATGCTGGACAGATTGTGATGTGGGGAAGCAGCACTCACACTCAGTGTCCTTGACCCACTTCCTCCTGCATGATATTTCAGCTGCCATATTTCCTGTATGGCATAGTTTATCCAGATTGTTTATACAGGCCTCCTCAAAGCACATAATGGCAATAAATAAATTTACATTATGCAAATTGTATATGTATATATATATATATATATATATATATATATATATATATATATATATATATATATATAATATATATAATATATAAAAAATTTTTGATGATTATTATTATTGTTTATTTATTTATATTTCTCTTTGTCTGTCTTTTGTCCTGTTTTTTATATATAAAAATATTATTAGGGACACTAACTTTAGGGAACTAATTTTAATATTTGAGGTCCCCTAAAAATAAATTGGTGTGATGCTCACTTATAGTTTACATTTCTTTAGAGCATTTAACACTGCATTATTATTCCTATTCCTTCCTATTATTCCATATTACTCTAGTTTTTAGTCCTTTTTTCCATATAATAAGAATGCCATAACCTCTTTTAGACCCAGACATTGTTAGATCGTAGATTGATTTGTATAAAACTTTTGTAAATGCCACATTTCTTTAAATGCTAGGAATTAATCGTGTCCCATGCCGTGACCATTATAGCCCACATACTGAGATAAGAACCACAAAATACTTTTACAGGCCCCACTAAAGTGTGTAGCTCCCATGGTTCACTGCTGAGCTGTTCACAGCTCTGGCAGCAGCACAAAAGCATCAGAATAGAAACGCTAATTTTTCGTCAAACTGCGCTCACAGTCTCTTTTGCCAACATTTTCTGAGCACATAACTAGACTGGAAAGTACAGCCACCACAATATTAGTTTCAAATTTCCCCATAAATTAGGTTAAGTCTTAAAAATCTGTGAAATGAGCAAATGATAAGCCTGACCTGGTTTTGTGTTGGGTTCAATGGAGCATTGCTGTCCCCGTCTCACCCCTTCCAAACACTGCTCATCTGTTCACTACATGGGAGCATGATTGATAGGCATCATGCTGCTTTTGTGCTCAGCTCTTTAGCATGTCAGCCCTTTTACTTTCTAATCCCCTATCTCCAGACATGCCATTCTCAGTTTATGGACAATATGACATCATACTACATGACCAGCATACTTTACTGAATGCTATAATAACTTTGTGCCCCTCAAATCTACTTTTCAGTCACCATTTGTGGTCTGACAGGATTTCTTTTTGTCGCCTAAAATAGCCTGTCGTCCCCTTCCTAACAAGGCACTGTAGTCGTGTGTTAATCGTGTCAGTCGATGACAGAGCTAATCCAACCCTTCCCCCTGGAGTCCAGGGCCAAAACTGCTTGAACACTGTGCTTACACTATTTCCACGTTAGCAACAAACTTCTCACATGGCACTGCTAGCCTTGTTTTTTATCATCAACGCTTGAATGTGTTTTGGTTGCTAAATTGCATTCATTTAGCATTGGTGGTGGCGCTGCATAATTATTTGGATTAATAATTCATTACTGCCCTTTTAAGACTTCCACAAGTCAATAAGAGATGATGCAACATGGAAATCTCAGTGTCCTGATTTGAATCTGTGCTTGCTTTGTCGAGTAAAATGCTATGCTAGCCAAGACATGTCCAACTAATTTTATTTTAATATTTGACAGTTCTTTTTTTCCAATTACTCCACTAGTCAAATGATTATTTCTAATGTAAACCAAATTATAACATTATAAATCACAATGTATTCTTTTTTCTCATTTTGATTTAATAACCGCAATATATTTATGTCAAAAGTTGTTTTTTTCTACAAATCTGTTTATGCTTTAATTAATTTATATATTATTATTTTGTTTTTGATTGTGTAATATCTTGTTGCAGTGGATGGTGACCTGTTTAACATGAGGGCTCTGACAGAATAAAGAGACACAAAGTGCGGGATGGAGTGGGGAGAGAGTGACAGAGTAGTAAATCCTCTTTCCCGGTTGACTTTAATCTCTCTGTGGGTCCAGCCTGCTGCTCCCAAGTCTAGTAGTACTAGAGTCTGTACAGTATAGCCTCCTTCATCCAGGAGAGGACTGGGCCTGGGCAATCTTCTCTGTCTGGAACAACTAAGAAAACTCATTAACTATCATTCAGGACTAGAGAAGTCAGTGACACATACCTAAACATTGTTGTGAGGGGACATAAATGCATGGACTGTACAGTAAGCTCACAGATAATAACTGCAATGGCACCATATGATTTCCAGTTTTTCATTACACATGCTGGAATAGTAAGAGAGATGCCAGTTACAACCCTGAATTTTCTAAATAAGTGGGACCAATGACAAGGGTCTAAGTGGCTAAACAGGATAATCAAAAAAGGGACATAACTGAAATAAAATCATATTCATTTACAGAAAAATGGTCAGTGCTTGAATTTGAAGATTGGTGGTTCAGCATTACAAAATCCTCTTAAACTATATTTCAGCTGCTAAGAATATTTGCAATTCAATAAGTCTCTTTCTTTGTCCACTCTAATCATTGTTTTAGTCAAGTAGTAAATAAGAAAATAAGCAGTATAATTGTGCTAGTCACGTCAGTTTTTTGGATTTTGGGTGTTAGCAGCCTGGACAAGATGAAGATTGCAGCAAATGTTTTGGAGTGGTGAGAAGAGCACAGGCTGTTCTTTAGACATGTGTGAGTGGCCACATGATGCAAAGAGATGAGCAATCAGCGCCTGATCAATACCAATGCAGCCCAAATGACGGAGACGAGTGGAAGGAGCAGTTACAGAAACATGTTGGTGTTATTGACGCGTGCGACCATGCTCTGTGTTCTGCTGTTGGAGCTTTGGAAATGTGTGATGACAGCTTTCAAATTGAGATGTGATTCATAAGGACTGTTGCTATTGACTACCTACCAGTTTAGGAACTCACTGTCAGTAGGTTAACATGCCCAATCAGGCACACTCCAAGTAGAAACAGTCAACTTACAGGTAAGACAATACTCAGACTACAGATACATGTTCTTCGGGGTATTTTCTAGCAGTTAAAACGCCTGTAATTGAATAAATGCAATGTTGATCAGTTTTATGCCATACAGTGGAACGTCAGATAAAGCAATCACATTTCAAGTTATATTGTGTATCCTTTAAAGGTCCTATGTTATGCTAAATTGACCATATTAGAATGTTCATCAAAAATCATCAAAAACATACCTGGAGTAGTGTTTTGTTTCATTCACACATGATTGCCTGTTTATTATTAGTCTACATCTCTAAAGCTGAAAATGCTCTGTTCCACTTTGTTATGTTAGGAAGTGGTAGTTTTCATGTTAACAACTAACTTTCACATTTTGTTTAGTAGAGATTGAAAATTCCATTTGTTGAGTTTAAAAACACATTGAAGCACTTAATGTATTACCACACGATATTACAAGATGGTCTCTGAGAGAAGAACTCAGCCTAAATATGCAGTTGTGTGTTAATTATGTGTGTAAATGAATGAAACAAAACACAACTCCATGTATGTTTTTAATGAGGAAAGGAAGTATACTGCTACTTCTTTAATCACATCTAACAATTAACTGTGTAACATACATTCATGCATAATAGAGTTATAGGCCTACACAATGACCTTGATGATTCCTTTTTTTTAAAAAACATATAAATCACATTCCTGTGGAGAGATGACACATTTTTCATTAGATGAGTCAGTCAACTATGACATCTGATGTAGGCCCTGGAACATATAGCATTAATATGTGGTAGTACTGTTGCTAACATGCAGTGCACTACATAGTATCAGAGATGCTTAAAAGTTAATATGGGTTAGGGCTGGTAATTCATTTGATATCTGTGATGTTTAATGTCATTTCTGCCATGCTTCCAAACAAAAATAATCTACATAAAAATCATCTTGATCTGATCTGTTGCTTCAATTTTGTCTAACTATAGGAACTGAGATTCAATTAACCGTACAGTATGCTGTAAATATTACTAGTTTATCATGTTTTTCTAATATTGTTTATCTGGTTTATTGTCCCCCTTCCATTGCTATCAGATCTGTTCTGCCAACATCAACCAAATGATGGCAATGCAAAATGTAAACAACCATAATGCAAAAGAAGGCTGATATCCAGAATTAGAATGTGGCTGTATTTTCCTCTCCCTTTCGCCCTTTGCACATTCAATTATTAACTGCGCTGTCAGCTGTGGCACGATGTGGGTGGAGTCAGACTAGAGGGCGGGGCCGGACGTTTTATAAAAAAAACTCCAGCTGTGTGTCTGAGTGACCTTGTGCTCTCAGCTCTCACCGTGATTGATGATGCTTCCAAGCACCTATGTGAAAGAGAGTGGTTTTGCTTTGTCATATAAAGTCCACAAGCATTTAAATAGGGGATTTAATGTTATAATCTTAGTGATGTAATGGGTATTTTCCCTTATAAGCAACAGGGGAAATATGATTTGCTGTAATAAATGCGACAGTTTCCTCCCATTGGACGCAGTAGCAGATTAAGTCAACAGTCTATCATTCTCCATCGCTGCTCTGAATGTTGCCATAGATTAAATTAGATCAAGCTTTAATGACTCTTCAACTGAAGGCTGCCAGCTGGTTAAATTTATATCAATGACAAGCCCCATTACAGTAAGAACTTATCTACATAATGTGAAAAAAGAACACAAATTGCCCATTATAGTTCATTAGAGGCTTATGTTTTCTATTGGCAGGAGCATCCTAGGGTCAGAAAAGTAAAGGTAAAGGATAATTGGACCAGACAGAGAGGGGTGTCACCTTTGTTCCAGTCAGTAGCTGCAGCTTGTAGCCCCTGCAGACTCAAATCCACATGTATTTTTCATAAGACAGTCTATGGAGTGGAAATGTGTTGTGTGAAAACTGCTGAACATGTGTCTGAGAGCAGTCTTTGACACACCAAATATACCTTTTTAAGGCTGTGTCAAGGATATACATGCATTATATCCATACATGTGATTCCCGTGTTTGCCCCCAAGTATAGTCCTCGGAAAATAAAATAAGATTCAAAGAAGTATTACCTAACTGTTGTTTGGTACAGTACAATTGTATCCATGGGATTTCAAGTGAGTAAAACTTGGACCATCAGTTAACATTTCACATAGAATAGGACAAAAATGGTGTGCCTAGCATGAAAAAGTCAAGTTCTGAAACCAGTGAATAAACCAGTGAATAGCAAATAGTAATTAAGCAGTTAAGCAGGTAAAAAAAATTGATTGTAGCATCCAAGAGCATAAATTTTGTCTCAGTTTAATTAATGTAGGCCGCTTGCTGGTGAATATAGTTGCACAAGTGTTATTGTTGTGAGCTTAATAATCATTGAGGTAAAAGAAAAGACTCTATAGGCTTAGCATGAAGCTATTTAAACTTGCTGTTGTCCGTAAATAATAAGTACAGAACTATTCTTGCATTCTATTAAAAAATATTCAAAATTTGGTGCCAGACAGAGCTTTTCCTTTGAAACAGTAATACTTGCCAAACTTGCCAATACTGATTTCTGCGTCTCTTTTGCAGTATTTCACTTTTGAGGTCCAAACTCCACAGTTACCATGGCGGACGAAGCGGACATGCGTAATGAGCTAGCCGACCTGCAGACACGTGCAGACCAGATAGCTGACGAGGTAACATGGTTCACTCTTATTTTAAAGATTTTTTTTTTTCTGGAAATTAGTGCACAAATCTAGCTGCAGTCATTTCCTTTGAACAGTTCAGACAATCTGAATCAGGAAAAAATGCATTAGTTTGCCATCAGCTTTTGGAACAAAGCGTATTTGAAATTAAATATAGGAAAAATGCAATGTTGTTACCCACATAGAGAAACCCCTGTCACTCTTTATATGTAGACTACTAGTATGTGTTACTATTTTTGTAAGTCGTAAGTACCCCTCATCATGTGGGGTCCTTTTGGTGAAGGGCAAACTAAACCTATGTTAATGAGCAAAAAGGAATTCAGGAAGGAGATCATTTTAAGCACAGGAATAATAGAGCAGCTCAAATGGCATTATTAAACATTCATGAGCAGATAAAGCAGAGCCAAAGAGCTGTGTGAATATGACAGAAGCACAGGAGAGCTGATGGATGAGGGCCATAGGGGCAGGAGGAGCAGAGACAAGTGAAAAGCAAGGATTATAGATCAAGAGGATCTATGGAGATTATTAGTTCAACAACTACTTTGGTGATTAATAAGTTCATAGAAAATAATATGTGATTGTGTTTTATTTCATTCATAAATTCACTAGTTTCCTGTCTCTTTCTCTTCACACAGTCTCTGGAAAGCACTCGGCGTATGCTGGCATTGGTTGAAGAGGTGAGTACCTTGTTACTATAGCAAAATACATACAAGTTGCAGCCACTAAGCTGATAGCAAGGGTAAAATTGTTGTGAGAAAACAAGCAAGCAATATGTTGGATAATTAATGAATACATAACATTAGTATGTTAGTAACCTCTAGGGACACCAGCTGCAATTTTTTTCACTGCCAAAACTCTACACACCATGGTACTACATGTGTTATTTATGTGGCTCTATTTTACTCCTATTGAATGGAGTCAGTTGAGGTCACATTGAAACGGTAGATTCTAAAAAGTCCTTGAGTAGCGCCGTGTAGTGCTGAAGGGCAACAGTGAAAATGTGGAAAATGTCAGACACTATTAGATTGTCATGGTCCACACACAGCCAAAATTGTGTCCTTTGAATACTTAATACGTCTTCTTATCTAAATTCACCTTTGAAATTATTATTCACTCAGAGAAATTTGCTGAAAAACGTCCATAAGACACATGAAGGGACTTGATTTTGGTTGCATGGATAATGTCAAAACCTGTGGGAGGTATTGTATTAGTCATTATGTAGTTTAGCAACATTTTGACCACCTGGAACTGTATGTAAGATTTAGATTTAAATTCCATGAACATGAGTTGTGTCCCCACATATGACATGTCCAAATCAAATATAACCTTTATTGATATCAGTAGTAATGTCAATTTATTCTTAATTACAAGAACATTGGACATCGTGGCCAAGTTGTTAATGTTATAATTTGGTGTTTTAGTTCTTAA
This sequence comes from Boleophthalmus pectinirostris, assembly GCF_026225935.1. Taxonomy (NCBI): domain Eukaryota; kingdom Metazoa; phylum Chordata; class Actinopteri; order Gobiiformes; family Gobiidae; genus Boleophthalmus; species Boleophthalmus pectinirostris. The sequence continues at coordinate 16,579,813 of NW_026571140.1, forward strand.
GATGAACACCTAGTATGAAAGCAAAATCAGCCTCACATGAGTCTTATATGTGTCCCCTAACTGCCGGTTACAGGACCTTCCTTTCAGTCAAATAAAGCAAACTGAAATGTTCATTTATTTCTATTTAGCATCACATCAAACACCAAGACTTCTCCAGACAAAGATGGTGGGTTCTTTGGTTTTGCCTTGCTGTGGACTGCAGTGCAATGTTTACTTTACTTCTTCCTGGCATTCTAATGCTTTAAACCAGCAGCATGAGTGGATCTGTATCCTCTTTTTTAATTTTATGAACTGTCCTAAACCTAGTGTCTTTAATGCTGGCCTCCACAGTGCCTTATCATCAGCCCTGACCTTACACCTGCAGGGGCTGAAGAAGCGACCTTTAAGGATAATGCCAAGGAAGAGTCTTTTGTTCCCTCCAACAGTTCCTACACAGTTTGAAAATGCCACTGCACCATTGTTATCTAATTGTATTGTAGTTTCTATACTAATTTAGAACCATAAGAAACCTGTAATACAAGTATTTAGTAAGTAACAGTAAAGTCCTGAGGCTTAACGTGACTTGGAAAGTGTGTGACCCAACGGTGCACTTTAAGTAGGAAAACACACGTGCCCTCCCTGCGTGACCCCTGCCCCTTTAAAAAGGCTTATAGTGAAGATTACTGAGCACTAACTGAATAAGTGGAGAGCTTGCAGGCAGCAGCAACAGTGGTATAGTGATCACCCTGATAATATAGATCACTGTCTGCTTGTTATAGGTTGCTCTGCTCCTGATAGTTTGATGATATAGCCTACTATATACTGCAGGTATTGAAAATTTAGGTTTTGCTGTGTTGTGCAGTGCTGTATTTTTATTTATTTATTTTTTCTACGTAATCTCAAGTTCTGGCACTGATGTTAACTAAGAATGATTTGATAGCAATAAAATTTCAACGTAGATTTTGGAAAGGTTTCTAAGTATAAAATTTGTTGGATGTATATGAACTAAAGCTCTCTTTGTGGACTACGGCTTAGATCCAACAGTGCTTAACAAGAGACCAATTTCACTTGATAAAGCAACAAATTGGCTACTTAGTTGTGCCAAATAATTTAAGAGGAATGTTTTAGCTCAGTTAACTTGACTTGGCTGAAAGAGAAATTAATCCTGAATTGAAACATTTGAGAGCATGTCTGAGCACTATACTTGCTTTTACAATTGTAAGACTGGATTTGCACCTTGGCAGTGGTCTGTGCTCTAGGCATGCTTCTAGCTTTGATTCTTGTTTCCTGTATGTTTATTTACTTTCCCATTATACCTTTCTCACAAATGTGTTTTGTTCAGAATTAATTACAGTCCTCAAAATAACACCAAAAGCTGATTTTGGAAGTAATATGCAAATCCTTTTACTTTTTATTCTAGACATAATCCCATAAGGAGCACACCCACCTTGTTACTCTTCACCCGCCACGTATGTAGTTGATTAGTCAGTAATTGAACATATCCATAACACATCCCTCCTCTGTCCGCCTGTCATCCTAATACCTATGGACTGATGCATAGAGTCTCATTAGAAATGCATAGAGGGCAATGGCTTTAGGATTTACAGTTTGCATTGGTAAGACTAGCCGCCTTTTATTACCTTATTGTCCTTATGCAAGTAGGTAAGTGGCCAAACTGTACCAGCACTTGCACTGAGTGATGTGATGTGCCCTTGTCTCATGCAAATGCAGCCCATAATTCTTTTAGTGCCACGGCGAGCCCTGACCTTTCATACGGTTGAGAGCGGGAAATGCTTGAGTGCTCCTCCCGCTAACACTGACCCATGTGGTGTCTTTCTGCTACATCATGTACAGTGATTAGATGAAGGAGAGAGTGCTGTTAAGAAATGAGCTTGTAAAAATGGTAGCAGCCTCCGCGGCTGGCTCATCTGATATGGCACTGCAGTGTGATATTGGAAACCTATTCAGTGACGCAGCAATGAAGAGAGTCAAGTTTTTTTGAGAAATGTTATCTTTGAAAAATGAAATAACAACATGCACATTGTTTATGAATAAAGCATGATTGTAGTTGGAAAGAGGCAAAATAGCTAGTGCCCTGAACTCTGTGTGCACTGGTTAACCTCATAAGCCTAAGGGCCTTATTCTCAAAATTACCATTGTATGATATTTTAAGGTATTAAGATCTGTGGAGGGGCATTAAAGTGGTCATTCTCCAACATATTTTAGTATAGCAATTATAAATAGCTTTTTAAATAATTATAAAAAACACAATAATTCTATCATGCCAATTACACATATTTCTTATTTTAGTGTTTTATGTATATGAGCTTCTCAGCATAACAATCAGTGGGTTAGCAGGTTTGTATTTCCACCATCACTTTACAATGTGTATTCTTTACAATACGTACTTACATACAATCCTCTTTTTACATCAAATTATTATGAGATGATTACAACATACATCCTTGGCAGTCCTTAGCATACATTTGTCCACTAGAGGTTCAGCAGGTAAAACATGTGACTCACAACAGTGCTTCCCTCTGACCCAATTAGGATAGATTCCAGGAGACAGGCTAGTGGATATCTCAATGGAGGAATCAATAGCAAGATACAAGGAACTTTGTCTAAATGTCACCTCATGCAGTGTTGCTGTGTAGTGGCCCTAATGCTTTTACATTGTGATATATGAAGACTTTACACTGTGCTAGCACACTATTTACCTTTTTATTTAAAGAGTTTAGATTGAAAACTGACCATTTAAATATATTATTGCTGAATGTGAAATATCAAATAGTCAAAGAAAAAAAAAATACATTGGTCATTTAAATATAGGCCAAGTATACTGTACGATAAAGGTGCACTATGTAACTTTTCTGGTGGCGTCTGCAACCTGCTTATCTCCATGGAAATGTTATTCATTTTCTTGCATGCAGTATTTGAGAGTATGGCAGTAATTCATTTATTTAGTTATGACTGATTTTACTGCATCATCAATATTTATGAAAGCATGCATTCTTGTGAGCGAGGTCTCCTCTCAACACATCTGACGTGTTACCTGGCCCGGTGGCATTACCCGCATGGCTCCATGAGGATAGATGAGTTTAATGCTACACTATGAAACATTCCAGGCAACACAATAACATCACTATGGAGACAAGGAAGTGTTATCATATAGTGATATATAGGGCACATATACTGAACATGTGTTTCTGTTGTGGATTTCTATCATCACACTCAGACCCAAACTATATGATTTGGTAGAGATCTTGCTTTCAGGGTTTCTAGTTTTAGCCTACTGTATTTCAGTCCAGTCAATATTTCCAAGACATGGTATCTCATTTATCGGCAGCAGATTGCTTCACAGTCACAGTTTGATTGATACAAATATCAGTGTCAGTGTGCCTACACTGTACTGGCGTCTATCTGTCCTCCCTACATGAAGGTCAGTGCACATTTTGATCTGAAACTGTTGATGCGTGAGCTAAAGGGTATTTGGTCTTAATATCTTTCAGAGCATAGCCAGAGCATACCACTATACTGGTTACCATTGTTATTATACAGTAGATGAATGTCTACGCTTTAAACTCCATATATTTAATTTGTGTGCCAGTTTGCTCTCTTATATTACTGGAGATTTGTCATTGTCAATATCACCTATTTGGTGTCAGCCCACTTAACACAATGAATATGTTGGGACAAGTTTCTATTGTTGTGCTTGGGATGTAGTACTTCAATAAGTGTACTTGTCTTCCAAAACAAAGTAGTTTGGAAGTAAATGGCACTTTCTCCATTGAGTAATAATGCATCAGTCTCATAGCTTCAAGAACTTAGTCATCGCAAGTATAAATTTATAGATTTGAACCATCAACCTCCTGAGCCACACAAAGTTTATATACAACTATATGAAACATTACAATAGTCAGTAACAATATAACAAAGACTTTATAATGAACAAATAGTTTATTAAGGATTATTCAGGTTTAGTAATTACTTTAATAATTGCCCTGATCCTAACTCCTAACCCTTAATTTAAAGTCCTATATTATACTAAATATAGTCTTGTGAGCTTTAAGCCATGTTAGAATGCTGTTTCTTTGTCAAAAACATACCTGGAGTTATGTTTTGCTTCATTCACACATTTGAGTAATCCTGGCTACATCTCCAAAGCTCAAAATGCTCTTTTCCACCTTGTGATGTCATGAAGCAATATTTCTCAATTTGCAGCTACCTTTGAGCTTTTGTTCACTGGAGACTGGCAATTTCAGAGCTAAAATCATCCAAGTGTTTCTAGTGAAGGTGTATGGGGTTTTAAAGCACAGAGAAGCACCTCCTGTATTACCACATGGCATCACAAGATGGAGGATTTTCCGCTTGAGTGAATAACTAAATATGCAGGGTTTGTGTGTTAAACAAAACTCAACTGCAGGTATGTTTTTGATGAGGAAACAACAACATAACAAAAATCAGAAAATAGCATAATATGGGCCCTTTAAGTAGTTACTGAATCATTTTTTAAAATAAAACAAGTACAATTTTTGCACATCCTTTATTCAGAATTAGTTATTATAAAGTACTTAATCTAGTCTAGATTTTTTAAAAAGCCTGCCAATAAACAATGCAACATGCAACATATACTATTCAGGTGATGAATGTAAGATATATAGTTTAGAACTTCTCATGTGAAAATAATGTTAATAATAATGTTATTCCCATATACTATAAATGTGTACCAAAAGCATTTTTCTTTCTGTAATTTGATGCTGGCCTGCTGCTCTCACAGTTGTGTTGTCTCAACTGACCTTAACTTATGCAGTGTCTTTTTCCTCTTTTTCCTCTTTTCCTCTCTCTCTGTCTGTTAGAGCAAAGATGCCGGCATCAGGACTCTCGTCATGTTGGACGAACAGGGAGGTAAGTTGTTTCAAGTAGAGATTGCTCACCACAAGCTGTCCAAGCAATTAATCTTAATTATGTGAAAGTACATAGTAAATTAACCTATATTTCTATGCAAAAAAGTTTAACCTGATGACCATTAAATTCTTTATTTATCATATAAAACTCTGCTAATGATAAAACTGATCCTTATACTACTACTACTACTACTACTACTACTACTACTACTACTGCTACTATAGATATAATTTACTTCATTACCATATTACTATTGCCTATTGTTATTGATGTACAAAGGTTGTATAGTTTAAACTCTAGCTGCCTTTTGGGAGATAGTCCATACTTTAGTTTCTTTTAATACACTGTTCTAAGAGTTGTGCAATATAAGACCTCAGATATATATTTTATACAACTTTTAGGTAAGCTGGTGCTCAGTTGCATGTCCAGTAGAGCTAATTGGCCTGCCAATTGTACATGCCCCCTCTGCCCTCTATGTTCCTCTCCATACTCTGCCCTCCAGAGAAATGACTACCACTGCCTGAGCTCATGCCATTCTCATAAGACTGCAATCAATTCTTAGTTTTAAATTACCTCTCCCTGCAGCTGAAGTCCTTTATACACCATCCTCCATTTATCTCACTTTTTCTTTTTTATGCTGAATATTTCTCTACTTTTGTGTTGTTTTGGCTCATTTTTAAAATTATTGCCAGATTTTAGCAGAACACATTACAATAAACAATATTCAGTAGATGACTATGCAAACTAATGAGTGTTGCTCAAACTATAACTAATAACTGGGATTGTGTATGTGTATATTTATGTGCATACACATATGCACATAAATATAAGAAAGTATAGTAAAACAGTAATTTGAATAAACATCATCAAGGACTGTGCCAATGTCTGTTCCAATGCAGCCAAGAAGCTAAGGGAACAGCGTGTTTTGAAAATGATTTTTGGCATACTTTCTTTCATGTCTTAAAAATGTTTCTACCAGAAAAATCAGCCCAGTCCCACATAATGAAAATCTTCTCTTCATATAGCTCATGTTTACCTGTGTTAGTGAATAAAAGTGGCACACACAAGTGATGAGCTCATTGTTTGCCTTCACTCTACCTAGGTAACCATCAGGAAGGAAGCCCTTATTCTGTAATCTCAGTGGAGGGGAGGAGTCTGTGTTGCTACGGTTTCTAAGGCAGTTCAGAAGAAGCATGACATAAACAACTTCTACTTTAATTTTTTTCCTCTCACTTCATGATCTGCATTTGGGACCATAGTCCTATATATTTAAATTGCAATAGGCAGTAATGTTAATTAATGTTACTGTGAATGAATTCAACACAACTCAAATGGGCAAAGGATCTTTGGAGAGTCTTCCAGTTCAACTTTGGTAAGGACATGATGTAATCATGTCTTCAACCTCAGTTCCACCTTGAAGCCGTAACTTTTGCACATGACAAAGATTATTGGCTACACTCTCCCACACTAGAACCATTAACCTGAGAGAACGCGCCTTTGACCTTGAATGAGAGCTTTTTATAGTCCGTATGTGATGGGTATACAGGGTGACTTTGTGCATCTATGCCCCATTAGAACATCCCTACTTTGATTTAGATCTCAACTGTCTATCTAGAACAATGTCCCTCTAAAATTTATATTTGATATTTATATTTGATCAAATTCAAACAGCATGTTATTCTATCTATATGGACTACTTAGTGATACCTCAATCTACATTTAGCAACCATGCAAGAAATTTGTAGAGACAAACTTACCCAAAGAAACTGCTCGAACCAGAACCCAGAATGCAACACAAGAGCAATAGCGTCAGAGGTGGGCAGAGTAGCTAAAAAAATTTTATTCAAGTAAAAGTGTAGTTACTACTAATATTACTATAAGTCCAAAGTAATGGTCCAAGGGTGTTTTCACACCGACAGTATTTGGTGCGCACCAAACCAAAAGTGGTTAGTTCGGTTCGTTTGCGTTGGTGTGAACGCGTCAATCGGACTCGGACCCGAACCAAATCAAGCGGACCGAGACTGCATAAAAGAGGTGGTCTCGGTTTGCTTGAATCCGCACCAAATGACCAACTTTGGTGCGGTTCCTCTGGTGTGAACGCGAACCCGGGTCCAAACCATAGACAGTAGGTCCAAACGGACTATTCGAAATGCATCATGAGAGGAAACGCGTCTCCTCTGCCTGAAGTGACGCGCTGTACGACTCCAGCGCAGTAACAGATTGTTGTCCAGACGCAGCAGCGATTCATTTTCTAATTATTTTACCAACAATGGCCAATACAGAGAATGTAATACACAAAGATCAGAGCAAGTACCAGTGTGCGATCGTGTGGCTCCAGAGTGAGTCAAAAAGAGAAGCCCCGGTGTTTCCCGTGTTCACGTAGCAACCAGCATTTGTTATTTTAGGCTTCAATTAACCAAATAATTTCATGGCAATAGGCAATAGCCTATTCAGTTGATACAACTTTAAAAAGTCCCTGTTTTTAGCCTAGTGTGAGAAATACAGTCGGACTAGATCCAAACCATAGTCCCGAACCAGCGGGAGCAGCTCCTGTTTAGGCCGGGCTCAGAGGAGCTGGAGCGGGGAGCCTCGACCTGAGGAAGCGCTTTCCCCGGGAAGAACCAAATGCGCCAAGGACTGACCGTCAGAACAACATATAACAAACCAAACTGGACTCACGCTTCTGTCCGGATGCTGCATTACCTCGGAACCAGCCGCGATTCTTGAGCGCGGAGGACCGGAGTAGCCCGCACAGACCTGTAGGTAGTCCACAGCGCATTCTCACTTTCCCCGCACAGAACCAGCGCGCAGACGACGGAACATTCCCGCTTAGACCCAGTCCACTGCGCACTGGTCTTGCTCGCCACCGTTTGGAACCAGCACATGAAGGACAGAGCCTCCGGACTTACCTGACCAACGCGCTTGTAGGACGACAGAAGACCAAGGACCAGACCCCAGCCCCGTCCTGAGGAGCTGCGCGCTACTGTGAGCGCTGTTGGCTGCTGCTGTTACCCGAACTCAGGACTGATGTGCGGTGAGTTTGAACAAAGTTCTACATGTTGCTGTTTTATGAGCTCATGATGATCATTTGAGATGAGGACGGCCCGTGGTTTTAACAGGAACATCGGTGTTGATAACTGGAGGTATCCCCGAGACACTTCAACCGAACCAATTTTGGTTCGTTTGCCGGTGTGAACGCGGACCACACTGGAGTGTATTTGCTACATAATAACAATTTTATTGCCTGGTGCGGACCAAATAATCGAACTACCGGTGTGAAAATGACCTAAGAGTAAAAATCTACTAATGAGTAACTGTCTTAATTATAATTTTAATCTAAATTCTATTTTAATGTTAATGTAATGGAAGGACAAAACATCACATTATGCACACAACTGTATATTTTCAAAGAATAGACTACAAAAATAAGAAAAAGAATTCATATCTGAAGGAGTGGTGTAAGAAACACAAAGGTTCAAATCATCTGATATTGTACAGAAAGCTTAACATAAAGTCAGTTGTAGGCTTACTCACAGTGGAAAAAGTAACCAAACCTCTTCTTAAGTAATAGTACAGTAACTATTCCAAGATGTACAGTTTTATTACAAAGTTATTCAAGTAAATATACTACCCACCTCTGCATGTTCAGCCTTCTTATGCACCTATTGCCTTGCTTTGTCTTCTGCACTGTGCCTTCCATACAATAGTGTACTTTAGTGCAGCATCCCTCCAAAGAAAGCTAGTCCCATTAATTTCATTTGCTCTCATGGCTTTGTCCTCACCAGAACAACTTGATCGTGTGGAGGAGGGCATGAACAAGGTCAACGCAGACCTGAAGGAGGCCGAGAAAGATTTAAAAGATATAGGACAATGCTGTGGTCTGATATGCCCATGTATTAAAAAGTAGGTACCAGCCAGGAGCCCCACGTTCTTACCTGTCCAGTGCTGGTGGTGATGGTGATGTCACATGTCTATTTTGTCACAGTCAATGTCTCTTTTTGTCTCTCCCTCTTTATCCCTTCAAACCCTGCCCATCCCGATACCCCATCCTTTCTTTTCTCTCACGTGCTTCCGTTCTTTTGCTGGGAAAATGACAATGTGTTGGTAATCAGAACAACTGGAGCGCATCGAGGAGGGGATGGACCAGATCAATAAGGACATGAAGGATGCAGAAAAAAATTTGAACAATCTAGGACAGTTCTGTGGTCTATGTTCATGTCCCTGTAACAAGTAGGTGCAGCATGTGTGGCCTGACTGCATGTCTCTATATCCGTCGTCCTGCATACGGTGGCACACAGCATGCACTTGTGAGAGTTTGGGGTACATAGACAGAAGCCATGTTTTCATTATAAGACAATAAAAACAAAACAACAATTAACTTAAGTTACAATATTAATCTTGCCATTCAAAGTAACACACAACAAACTGTAACAATATATTGTTTTTATCTGTCTTGCAAAATAATTGCGATAGATACCACCATGCTAAGCTACTCTCTGTGGAGAGGCAACCCTGCTTGCAGTAAAAAGGCATGTTTTTCCAATAATACAGAAATTAGAAATATATGTTCAATGACGTCCTATGGAGAATTAATGGCAAAGGAATGTCATCTCCATGGACACAAGCAGGTGTTGGACTCTCCATCAGAAAAGTTACATGGTGCCCCTTTAATGCAAGCACAGTTCTATCTTTGTGCCCCAGACTAAGCCCAGGTAAAGTTTGATGCGTGCATCAACATAAACATGCCAAATGCTTTATCTTTGGGGATGTGGTCCCTAAAGCCCTTCATTGTTCATTGGATGAGACATTCTTTTTCCCACAGGTATAGCAGCATCAGCACAGCAGCAGTTTGAAGCAAAGCACTAACTCACAATGACACATACACTGAACCTTATCCAGGCCCCTGTTCCACACTCTCCAATGTGACATGTGCTGTGTGTGGAAAACACATCAAATAGTTGCCTTTTGCACTTATTTAATTACTGTACATTCTGTGTCCCATACAGCTTCTTTGATCATCAGTCTGAACTTTCAATGCTTTAAAGCTAGGATGTTGAACAACATTTATGAAACTATTTGATTACCCATTTCTACTCCCTGTCTGTCTCACATAACCAAATCTACCATGCAGGAGTGAGGCAAATTTCTCAGTTGAGCACAGACATATCACCGAAAATTCGTGCTTCATGTTTCATTTTAACTTTAACTTTTGTGTGATGTCTGCAATGGAACCTAAATAAATGGATCCTTTGTCAGCCAAACTATGGCTACTGAGTCATGTCTGAGCAAGTCTGGACACACACAAGCTATAAGAAAACACAAGACAATATGGATTTGTAGATATAGCTTGTTTTTACTTTAGCTCCTGTATCACTCTTTTCATGAAACACTTGTTATGTAATCCTGCGATTATGTCATGCCATCTGATCTACACTATCCACATTGCAGTCGTGGGTCAAATAACTCAAGAGCTATGAGTCTAACACGTTGAACATCTGTTTTGTTTACTTAGTAGTAAGACCTGTGCAGTTTGTTCATTCTTCTCTCACCTAAACAAGGATAATAAGACATGTGCCTATTTCATCAAATAGTTCTGCAGCTTTATGCATCCAGATGAAATGAAGGGCTTAG